>NW_017263668.1:484366-484902 GCF_001662655.1 Pseudogymnoascus verrucosus
GGGGGGCGGGGGAAGAGAAAGTGAGGAAGGATAGACAGGGGGCGTGAGAGGAGGAGAAAGTGAGAAGGACAAGGGGGATATGAGACAAGAGAACAGAAAGTAATAGCAGGGGTGCAGCAGGTGAGGCGTGCTAGCACAGCACAAACCATCTTCCTACCTATCAACTCACCTCTCTCGCCCGGAAGCCTACCTACTAACTCCTCCGCAGAAGACGGGGTGCCTTGGCGTGGAAATAGTGCGGAAAGGAATGCATGATGTCCAGGATCTCGAGCCTGGGATTTCATGTCAGGTCAGGGTATAGACGGATGGGATGGATAGACTTTCCCGGGTAAGGCGGAGGGATAGAACGACACCGTAGCGCGCGCGTGGGGTCCGGGTCGTCCGGGTTTGCTCTGCTCTAAGACGGGGAGGTGGGGAGGGAAGGCTTACAGTTCGGCCGCTGCATAGACCGCTGCATAGAAGGGACAAGGATATCAACTCGGGAAGTAAGTGTAAGATGAAGAAATGCAAAGATGGAAAGATGGAAAGATGGGATG
>NW_017263668.1:485036-485978 GCF_001662655.1 Pseudogymnoascus verrucosus
CTCTCTAACCCCCTGCTTAGTTCGCAGCATTGCCGCCTAC
The DNA here is from genome assembly GCF_001662655.1 of Pseudogymnoascus verrucosus. Classification (NCBI taxonomy): domain Eukaryota; kingdom Fungi; phylum Ascomycota; class Leotiomycetes; order Thelebolales; family Thelebolaceae; genus Pseudogymnoascus; species Pseudogymnoascus verrucosus. Next base: position 485,077 of record NW_017263668.1, read on the forward strand.
CCACTATCCCATGTAGGCAGCGGTTATCATAACAACAGGCATCTCCACACGGCACTCGCCGCCGCTGCGGACGAACTCGAACTTCTCGGCGGCTCGGCGGTTTCGTACGATGCGCGTAAGCAAGGAGTCTGATAAGAGCGGTTATTCGCACGGACCGCGGCGGTTGATTGTCCCGCCGCCCGCGTTGGCGGCACTGCACTGCTCGGGGACGGGGACGGAGTAGGGGGGAGGGGATGGCCGGTTGGTTGTCTGTGTGGTGGATGCTGCTGTGGTGGGTGGGTGTAGATGTTTGTTTCGTGTCCAGGTTCAGGGACCTCCGGATAGCTGCCTATGAAGGTGTAGCCTGCTGTTTGAATCTGCTGCGTGTCCCTTTATCTGATCTACCTCTCTCCAGTATGCAGTATACACGGCTGCCTACACCATCGCACACACAAACAGCTGTGGTTAGTTAGTAACACCTCCCTCTAACAACAACTATAACCTCCCGGGGCTGAAACTCAGCCTCGCCTCATTGCAGCCGTGCAAGCACCACCCACACCTACCACCCACACCTCACACACACCCAACCTACCCCCCAGGGATCACCTCCAACCATGCGCCTGCACCGCATCCATGCACACACCCACCCTCCCCTCCCCTCGCATCGCACGCGGCCGCAATGCGAGATGCGAGATAATCGGCGGATCTTTAGTCCTTGCTGACATGTCTTGGTTGTGTGTGTGCAGGGGTGAGTGCAGTGGTGTTTGTGTGTGTGGTGAAGGGTGTGTGAGGGGTGTGAGGTGTGTGGTGAAGGTGTGTAGTGAGGTGCGAGGTGTGTGTGCAGGGGGGCACATTTGGTAAGCGTGTGGGTATACTCGGTGAGAGAGTGGCTGGAGGGGATTGGAGGGAGGCTTGGATTATTC
>NW_017263668.1:486045-487114 GCF_001662655.1 Pseudogymnoascus verrucosus
ATGAGCACCTGTGAATCCGCAGAACCATCCCCCACCCACGCCCTCCACACCACCCCATCACGTCCTCACGTGTCAACGAGAGACGACGGGGCACAACATCCCTCCGCTTCCGCGCCCGTGGCCGTGCAACTGAAACCGTCGTACATCGTACATGCATCTTCCTCCCTACCTAGCAGCCTACCACTCGAGTAACACGCCTCCACGTTTCCGCCCTTCCCCCCCCCAGTCACCCATGTGCACTCCACGCCCGACATGTCAGGGAGGGGGGATGAATTAAGGTGATGATTAATCGGGGGAGGGGGTTTCTATTTCCGCCTTCCCGGCGTGGTGGCTGATCTGCGGTTGTACGACCGTATGCTGTCACTCACAGGTGCAGTGCGGCGCATGGCAAACTGCGATCGAATCCGAAGGCAGGCACCCACAATAGTAGTGAACAGTGAGTGAGTCGGATGATCTCCGGCTCGGTACTGACTACACTACACGGCGCGGGAGAGTTTCGAGGGAAGACAGCACATACACCGCAGGATATTGCCTGATGTAGGCAAGATGACCGCGCACCGGTTCGGATACCCTCGCATTGGAGAGCAAGCAATGTTACCACCAGATCGAGCGAGCATATGATACGGTAACGATCCAGCCCGCACGCCCAGAGTAGCCCCTCCCCTCCCCCCGCCTCGTAAAAGACGCCATGCGATCGCCGAGCCCGCCCCTCCGCCCAGCCAGCCGCTGCAAGTCCCGAAAGCGGAACAAACAGACGAACCAGCGTCCCCCCTCCTCCTCCTCAATCTCGAATAGTGGGAAGGGGAAGGGTAAGGGTAACGTTGTGAAGCTTCACCGTCACCCGGCCCAAGCAGACGCCCCGGCTCCGCGTGAATGCCCTGCTTTAGGCCAGGATGTGTGGATCCAGACAGCCCGCCAAGGATGCGCCAAGATGAGCTAAGCACGCGCTAGGTCTTTGTGGACCCGGGCTGGAAGGCAGACCTGAGGAAAGGAGGGAGTATTAAACAATGGCGCTAGTAGGGGTGAGAGTGGGGCGGGGGGGAAGAGCTGTGGAAGAGGAGAGGAGAAG
>NW_017263668.1:487168-488185 GCF_001662655.1 Pseudogymnoascus verrucosus
AATCAGAGGGGGAGGGAGAGGGCAGTGGGCTAATCGTATTGATTTCCTTAACCCTGACCCCACTGTAGTCCCATCACATCACTCAGTGACCTGCAAGGGGTTGCTGTGGTCGCTGTGGTCGGTCGCCGAACTGATGATCACCACTCAACACTCCACTGCACTACCTCATCAAGCCATACAAGACACACACACATCCCATGTACCTGTCTCTTCAATTCTCCGTTTGTGTCCCCGTCCCCCGTCCCCTGTCGCACCACCACCTCTTCTTCTCCCATCATCCCCACTCTACTCCACTCCACACCCCTACACCCCTGGCGCCACAGGCCGGTAAAAAGCCTGACGTCCCTCCGCGCTAGGCTGCTTTCGCCACAGCCGCACGTCAGTCTGCCTAGGCTAGGCCGTTTTTCTGGGTTTGGTGGTGATCGCGCTTGCTGGTGCGTGTGAAGATAGGTGCACGGCCTGCTTCTTACTTGATTAGTTTTGTTATGTCACTTGGTGGTGTTCGTGGGATGTCACCTTTTTTTCTTCAGCTGCCTGGCTGGGCTTGGACTTATTGGGATGTATTTGGAGGTGGGTGTGTAAGGTGTAAGTAAGAGTAAGAGTAGGGATAGACGAGAGGGTAAGAATAGGCAATAGAGTAAGAATCAGGATAGTAGTAAGAAAAAGAGAAGAGTAAGAGTAATACTGACCCGTGACTTTCCTCAGCTGCCCCCCTGCCCTCCCTACCTCCCTGCCTGCAAATATGACTCGATCGGGTTCTCGATCTGGCTCTATCTCTGCTCCTCCCTCACACCCAACAAACAAAAGACGCCTTGCGCCAATCCCAACCCCTGCCACCTGTCTATCCTCGGCTGTTAAATGTACCCCTGTTCCTGTTACCCTTGTTAAACTTCCCTTCTCATCCTTCCTCGCTTGTCATGCTCTTATTTCTCTTTTTTCCACCCCCTGTCCCCTTCTTATCCACTCACCCATGTCACAATCATCTATCCCATCTCTGTCTTTCTCTGCCCCCCTTCC
>NW_017263668.1:488256-488938 GCF_001662655.1 Pseudogymnoascus verrucosus
CACAAGGCTGTCCTTCAAACCCTCAACCCCACTTTCTGGCTTCTCAATCCCTTCTTCCACCTCTCATCGGCTCCCGAAACACGGTTACCTGCTCGCCGTATCTTCTTCGGGGAAAGTACTTGCATCTAAACGGTAATTTGCTACTATCCCGCATGTACTATCCCCAATTCTCTTCCTCTGTTTCCTCACTCTATTTCCTCCCCTCCCTCCTTGTCTACTTCCCCACCCCCCTGCTAACCCTACCACCACCCCCCCTCCTCCACCTCCACCCCTCCACCTATTACTTACTTCTCCTCCACCATCTCTCAAATCTCCCCCCCTCACAGCTCGCGCCTATTGCTCCGCCACGGCTTTTTTTATACCTCCTCTCCCCCATACAGTCACAGTCACATCAAGTCCACCTAACTACGCCCTACCTGTGCTTCTCTCAAAACAATGATCCAATTTTAGGATCACACATACATCTCGGGGAAACTGAGAAAGAACATAGGAACCTAGGACACAAAACCGTCCCCATCACCATCTGGCCTCTCGATCCTGAAAAATCCTGATATAAAGATGCGTCCCAGACGCCTTCGAAGCTCTTTTCCTGTTCCATCTCCATCATCATCATCTTCACATTCCATCACCTTCACTTTCTCATCTTCATCTGAACATTCATCACCACCATCGCTAGCACCTA